>NC_086111.1:7494789-7497289 GCF_963921235.1 Mobula hypostoma | reverse complement strand
CTCTCTCTCTCTCTCTCTCTCATTGTTGCTCTCTCTCTCTCTCTCTCGTGGTCGCTCTCCTGCTCACTCTCTCTCTCGCGCGCTCCCTCTCTCTCGTGTTTGCTCTCTCGCTCTCTCTCTCTCTCTCTCTCTCTCTCATTGTTGCTCTCTCTCTCTCTCTCTCGTGGTCGCTCTCGTGCTCGCTCTCTCTCTCGCGTGCTCCCTCTCTCTCGTGGTTGCTCTTTCTCTCTCTCTCTCTCTCTCACTCTCTCTCTCTCTCTCTCTCTCTCTCTCTCTTTCTCGTGGTTGCTCTCTCACACGTGTGGTCTCTCACTTTCTCTCTCTCACTCTCTCTTGCTTTCTCTCTCTCGCTCTCAAAAAAATTGATTTCCAGTATATTGTATATAATTCGTGGGCATCAGGGAGCCACTATTAATATGCGGGAGACTCCCGGAACTTCTGGGAGAGGTGGGATGTCTGCCAATGCCTGATGAAGCCTCAGCACGAGGACTTACTGGACTAACCTATTGAGGGTAAGGTGATGGAAACACAACTAATACAACATGCTGGAGGAACTCAGCAGGCCAGGCAGCATCTATGGAAAAGGGTGCAGTTAATGTTTTTAGACGAGACCCTTCTTATGTCCTGGTAACAACATGTCCTGCGGAGCATCAAGAAAGCTCCCCTCTGTCCCAGGATACTGACGGACTTTTACCGCTGTACCACTGAGAGCATACTCACCAACTGCATCTCAGTGTGGTATGGCAATTGTCCCGTATTGGACCGCAAAGCACTCCAGCGTGTGGTGAAAACTGCCCAGCAGGGGTACACTTTAGTGTAGTCTGGGGTGAAGTGCGTTTTATATTTTCTTTTTTTGAAACACTTTGCCATGGCGGTGCAGGACACGAAACTGAACTGATTGAGAGACAGAGGTCAATTGTAAAGCCCGCCCACAGAGAAAACTGACAGGTCTACTTAGCACAAAGAGAGCCCAATCAGCATGCTCGCTCTTGCTCCCGCTCTCCCTCTCGCTCTCCCTCCCATTTCCGGGATATTGTATATAATTTGCAGGCATCAGGGAGCTGCTATTAATATGCTGGAGACTCTCGGAACTTCCCGGAGAGGTGGGATATCTGATGTTACCTTTCGGTTCTTAAACTCAATCCCATGATTGATGAAGACCAATACACCGTATGCCTTCTTAAGCACAGACCCAACCTACGCAGCAGCTTTGAGTGTCCTATGGACTTGGACCCCAAGATCCCTCTGATCCTCACACTGCCAAGATTCTTAAGATTAATACTATATTCTGCCATCATATTTGACCTACCAAAATGAACCACCTCACATTTATCTGGGTTGAACGCCATCTGTTACTTCTCAGCCCAGTTTTGCATCCTATCAATGTCCCGCTGTAAGCTCTGACAGCCTTCTACACTATCCCCAAAACCCCCAACCTCCCCTAGTGCCCCTCTTCTTTCCTTTCACCCATGGTCCACTCTCCTCTCCTGTCAGATTCCTTCTTCAGCCCTTCATCTTTTCCACTTACCTGGCTTCACCTACCACCTTCTTGCTATCCTCCTTCCCCTCTCCTCATCTTTTTATTCTGGTATCTTCCACTTTCCTTGCCTGTCCCGAAGAAGGGTCTCAGCCTAAAACAACAACCGTCTGACCTACTGAGTTCCTCCAGCATTTTATGTGTGCTGATCTGGTATTGAGATATTTTGTTCAAGTTTCTGGAGTGGAACTTGAACCATAGTCCTCTGAAAGACTGCTAATACAACCAAGTAAGTCACAACTGACCCATTTCCTGCCGTTTCTGCTAGTGATACTGGGGGCTACTGAAGGTGGGTAGTTGTTGATTTACCAGGAGAGATGATATACAGGTGAGGAGAAGAGGTAAAGTCCAGAAGAAGTGGGAGGGGAAAATCAATGTTCATGCCATCAGGTCAGAAGCTAGCCAGACGGAATATGAGGTGTTGCTCCTCCACCCTGAGAGTGCCCTCATCATGGAAGAAGAGTAGATATTTAAAATTTAGATAGTTATTTAGAAATGCAGCACAGAATAGGACCTTCTGGCCTTTTGAGCTGCACTGTCCCAGCAACCCCAATTTAATCCTTGCCCAATCATGGGATAATTTGCAATGACCAATTAACCTAGTAACTCGTATGTCTGAGAAAACTGGAGCACCTGGAGAATACCCACACATTCCTTGGGGAGGACATATAGACTCCTTATAGACAACATCAGAATTGAACTCCGAAATCTGCCACCCAGTCTGTAATAGTGTACGCTAACCGCTACACTACTGTGGGCTTTGCATCTCAAGAGTTAGTTTTGTAATGGTAGAAAAAAAACATACATTATTTCTCTGGACAAATGGGGTAGAAATCTTCTGTGCACTACAAACATATCCTGATAAAAGATTGTGCTTTGTGTTAGTTACAAATCAGACAGAGTAAATCTCCCTTTTCTATCATTGCTGGGTTGTTATCATCACAATCTCAGTGAGTCAATTTG